>NW_027270922.1:657500-672500 GCF_040938485.1 Diadema antillarum
TATCCGTCCACTTTCGTGTAAACGAAAAACCACATACGGGGTTTATATTCATCTCGCTTTTATAACATAATGTGTAGCCCTAGAATTTGTCCTCACAAATTTGAGCTTGCAGTTACCATCATCTCTATCTACATCTATCTGGTGAATAATAACCAGGCAAACTATATCCTTAATTCGAACAACCCTATAGGGTCGAACAACCACCCCTCCCACACACAGAGACACAGGCACACACACACACACACACACACACACACACACACACACACACACACACACACACACGCAAATAAGCATTGTGACTTTAGATTAAAAAAACAAGATAAAGGACATTGTAGAATATTGTGTAGTAGTACAATATTTTGAATCCTCAAATTGTATGACTCCTCCTTCTTCGATGGCCTTAAACCCAAGGTTATTGATCGAAACAATCCAATATGCCTACAGCACTCTGACAAAATTGCTCACCAGTTTTCTAGGCCATTTAAAGCGTCATCCTCCAAACTAGGCGGAGGCACGCTGGCTTACTCGAGTAGTAGTAGACGGGAGTTGTACGAATCCTCTTGTATTTCTCGCAGCCACAGAGTATATCGTGAAAATGTAATCACGAAGTGAAGATTCAGCACGAGAAAGCGATATGAGTACTGTTCCCTTTAACGCGCTAGAAAACGTTGGGAGCTCGCATCTCAGCCGGATCAGAACGAATTTTACTCGTACATTAAAGCTGCGATGGTCATGTTCCCTTCTCTGAGTCATACCTTTTTAAAGCGGGACAATAAAGTTGGTTATTTAGGTTTTTTCTATAAGAAAATACATTGAAATCGTTTATTCTCCTTTCCAGCTGATAGGATCTCAACACTTTGTGTAGCTTTAGTATATATTTGTGCTGTTCTTGTTGACTGTTAGTACTTTGCGGCCTCTTATAGGTGGACTCAGGTCGTCTGCTAATGATGCGGCCAGTTTTCGCGGGAAAATCGTGGCATTTAAAAGTCCATGGTTGAACTTGAGCAAGACTACAGACACAAACACTTACAGACTTAAATGACATTCCAAAAGACGCAATCATTGAGGAAATGCACGCTCTCATAAACATATAAAACAAGCAAACATACGTTTTACTTTTGATACATCCCATTCACAAACACACACACACACACTTGATATACACACACCCCAACACACGTTTGCAAACGTCGCACGCAAAACACATGGAGAGGTGAACTGATTAGCATGGTTTCGGGCAATCACTTTTCTTCTTGTTTACGTCTGCTTAGTATCGCATCGCTTCAACTCAAGTGCCACTCTTAAGGCGAGCCTCTCCCTGCTCTCTCTGGAGTCATGCGATACGGTATAAAAGAGATGGCCGGGGCACTGGCATCGCAATGGCGCGAGTGAATATTTTGATAAACTTCCTCGCTAATCACAAATGGGGAGTGAAACGGTTCCTTGGGCTGCACAGTCTGTTTCGTTTGGACGCGTAAGGTGTCCTCCATTCGCTAAACAGAGCTGGAAGATTTCAGGAAATTTACCGGAATGGGGGCAATTGCAAGATCGTGCCTCGCCAATTTGGAACAATTTGAGAAAAACTATTTTTTACCTAAAAAGGATGCATGGAGCATACAAAAAATCGCATATATTACGACCTTATACATAGCCTGGACATTGGCATCTTTTCTTGAACAAGTAGCATTTATTGTCATGCAGGCTCTCACAGTGGACCTGTGACAAAAATGTATTGATGACAGTGCTACCAGTAGTTACAATGTTAGCGACAAATCAAAAGGTGGAAACCAATATGGAAACCGAGGCTGAAACGAAGGGAAGGGCAAGGTAGCAGGAAACCAAAGCCATTAACATTTTAGAGTACATTGGTTACTGTAAATTGAATAAGACATGAAAAAAGCAAAACAAGAGAGTTTTGCACATACACTTTAACATGTGGCCTTTCATGATTTTCGACCTTTTACTGTGACTATAGACAGCACACCGTATACTGATCTCCCAAGTACAATTTTGTACATCTATAACCAAAAATGCAGTAACGGTTGCTAAGATTTAATTGTTTTACTAAAGGGTTTTACAGATACTTTTGGTAACAATTAACCTGAATTGATGATGCTTCATTCTTACACATGAGTTTATGAGCACCTTATTTGGGGATTACAATGACCGATCAGGAAATCCCCAAAAATAATGTACTATAATCTCTAACCCAATTGAATAGCAATCACAAAAAAACTGTTGCGAAGTTCTTCGCACCGAGGGAAGGTTTGCAAGTGAACTTTAAACATTATTTGACGGACGATATTTTGGATCCATTTTTGATCGAATTGAAAAAGAAATTTACTTCAGCTTATCATGGTAGGGGGCGGGGGGACATTACCAAGCAATTTTGAAGAAAATTTCTTCAAAATTGTAAGAACTGCCCTTCACTGCTTATTTTTAATATGTAATGAAAGGCCGTATATTATACTTAAAGGGAATTTTCCGATCCATGAGATGAAACGATGTTCTGTTTCATTCCTGAGCGTTTATAGATGTGATATCAATTCCTGAAAGGTGTCTTCTAATGTTAACTCTCTCAGCTACTCTTTAAAAATGTCGGTTAGTGCCATGAAGAACATCCATTCTGTACATGTACGTAATAAACTCTCTACCAATCTAGTTATTAGTAGAATATCTTCGAATATAAACAAATAAAACGAACAAACAAACAAACAAGAAATAACTGTAAGCCATACATGAGGGACGTTGGTTTTAAGGTAAAGAATGTTTCAAATAGATGTAATAACCGGCATTAAATACCTTGTCATACCATTATTATTAAAATTGCTTTAATCTACAATAAATGACTTTGACGTCGATGACTCAAAACGATGACTTGGAACTTTAGAACTCTTGTCTTCTAACTCCGAGTATGAAGTCGGCGAGGCAAACATGAAGACATGTTATTAGAACATCGCTTTCCTTTGAAATATTGCCACTCACATAATGAAAGATGACATCATGAAACCCATATCCGAGGAAGAATATATTCACCGCCAGCAAAAAAAAAAATAGTAATAATTTCTATAAAAACCAAAGCTTCATATATCAGTGTTCTTCATCCAATAAAAGTCTTTATTGCCTTATAGTTGTTATTGCTTGTGTAATTGTTGCTACTGTTGATGCTGTTGCTGCTATCATTATGTGTATGTGAAGGTGGTGTTCGTTTGAGTGTGTTTGTTGTTGTTGTTGTTGGTTGTTGTTGTTGTTGTGAGGCACTACACAGATCCAGAACATTCTTACCACTAGTCTACCCGTCTACATCAGACAGAGATATAATTATATGACATACAACAATAACATCAGGAAGAATATACTTATGGAGGCACCCTTGATTACTAATGGCTGAAACATCCGCCATATTGCAAGATCTCTCAAAGCATGGAGCTAGTTAGAGCTCCATGATCAGAGTAAGGTGATGTTTGGCGTGTGTGTGAGATAGGGAGTTGAGGTATGGGGGGGGGGGGGGGGGTAGAAAGAGGAAAGACTTGAAATTTCACGTCAACCGTGAAGACGATGTGTCGATTCCCAGTCGGGGAGGAAGGCGAAAAACACTCGCTGGGATATCGGTGTGATACCATCGATCGTGAGCGACGATCACCCGTCCGTCGCTTCACACGTACGATCTTTGCGACTGTTTTTCTAATAGATTATTTCATTTCACAGCTTTTCACTATGTGCATCTATTATGTCTTGCACTTGCAATATTCTTCAGCACGCTCTGTTTCCCGTGTAGTTCCCTCTGCCATTCGTGCTGTCGGATTCCTTGCAGAGCTTTTATCGAAGTGTGACGTGTTATGACGTGTCTTTCTTTCTTCTTTCTTTCTTAGGTTGAATTGGCTCATGTGGTTGGATCCTGAATGATTGAATGATTTTATCATCATCCTTTACCATGTAAAAGAGTGAATCAAAATGTAGCCGTCACATCTTGGTTTATTAAGGCCTATTAACAACTATTGTTGTTGTTGCTGTTATTGTTGTTATTGTTGTTGTTGATGTTATCGTTGTTGTTGTTGCTGTTGTTGTTGTTGTCGTCGTCGTCGTCGTTGTTGTTGTTGTTGTTGTTGTTGTTGTTGTTGTTGTTGTTGTTGTTGTTGTTGTTCAAATGACAAAATGCGAGCATTGTTCAGAGAACGAGTGGTCACAAGTGTATACATATGGCTGTTTATAGGCTATTCGATTTCCGGGCTCAATTTTTCAACTCGTGCAAGTTTTTTAACCAATAAAAGGACGAACAGTATAAAGAAGAATAAACAATTTCAAAACTGCCCATCATTTTCTCTTCCTCATAATTATTTCTATTTATATAATGCATTTAAATGTAGTTGTCTTCATCATTTACGATAAACGTATTATGAGTAAAGATAGCCACCGTATATGTTTGTAATTATAATGACTTCGTGTATTGAAATTATGCGTTGTGTGTGCGCGCGCATTTGTGTTTTTCAAGGACAACTTTATTCAATGAACATTACGACTGCGCACGTGTATAAAGGTAGAAACTAGTTGAAGTTGGTAAAGATGGAATATGACTAAGGATTTCCTCCTGGGCGTGTTCCGCTTTCATCCGCGTGGTACTGCAGAACCCGTTCAACCCAACCCTGCGACCAATCGCCCAAGGCAGGGCATACAAGAGGTCGGTATTCATTCAGCCTCCAGAAAATTGTTTTGCTGACAATTCTCTGCACGCTTGGTATGTCTTATGGTGTGCCGAGGTGTGCCGAGGACAATAATTCCCATGCCATGCAGAGAAACAAACACCACTGCAGGCAATCACCGATAGGGTCTCCCCGATGTCATTTAAATCGCATAGTCACCCAGGCCAGATTCTCCTCTTAAAAAAACAAAAGGTTAAAACGCAAAGTAGTCCACACACTGTGGCGCTATGGGTCTATCCGTGACTGCACGATTATCTTGACATGGGTCTCCGCGGCATGTAAGGCTCACAGGGTTTGGTGCGTCGGTGTGGATTTCGTATCAAATTGAGACATTGACAGATGTCGAATTGCTTTCATTCAGACCTATCCCGATGAACTGTATCATAGTTCTCTAAAGGTCAGTACCCCTCTTATTTAAGAACCACCCTTTAAGCCCCCTCTTCTGACAGGAATATTGTGTGTGTGTGTCTCTCTCTCTCTCTCTGAGTGTGTGTATTGTGTATGTGTGTGTGTGTTTTTGCTTGTTTTTTGTGTTTGTTTTGTTTGAGTAGATAGAAGTGCGTGACACACTTGAGAGGGGGTCTAGGGCAATTACCCCCCTGGGCAATTACCCCGCACCCTTCCCCTGGCCCTAATCCTAATCCTAATCCTGAACCTAATCCTAACCCTAACCCAAACCCAAACTCCTAACCCTAAACCTAACCCTAACCCTAACCCTAATCTTTACTCTAACCTTACCACTAACCAGTATTTAGCCGGGGGGGGGGGGGGGGGATTGCTCACAGGGGGTAATTGCCCGGATACGTTGAGAGGAACCTTCATTACATCACGTTGCCAAACCTGTAGAAATGTGTACATAATGACGTATAGCGCCCTTCAGTCGTCTCTGAGTATAGCATGGAACCCTCGGGCCTCCTTTATACGTACATGACCGAGGATTAAGCATCGTGTACTGTTTAAAGACGAATCCTCCGAATTCCCCCCCCCCCCCCTCCCCCTGGCATCACCCTTCTTGCCGGCGATGCTCTGCTACGGGCACGTTGTCCTAGAGAAAAGTGAACCACGCCCACGTTCAGTTTGCATGAAATGTCAATTCATTTCAGTTTCATGATGACAATTCATGATTCTCGTTTTGTGTAGTTTTATTCTAGTGTACCTCGTCACTTTTGTCACGATGTTCTCGATGTCACTGATTCTGTTTGTCTTGGTTTTTATTCTTCAAATAATTGCTAACGGTACTACTCCAATTCGGGTTTCGTTTTCTTCTTTTTTTTAATTTTGCATTGTTTTTGCTTATGACTCACCTAGCGAATGATATGTCAGATGGAACTATCGCGTTAAACATATCATAAACATATTATCCGAGTCGCCTAATATCTATCAAACTGCGACTTCTGTGAAGAGGCGTGACGTCGCAAGACAATCTAAACAGCTGGTTTTCATGGAAAATGTGTATAGCTTGATTCTTGTGCTCCCACTTTTGTTTGAATTAGTGGCAATTAGTAATTCAAGACCTTCGTCATTCTGATGTGGGCAAAAAAAAAAGGAAAAACAAAATGAACACGAATTTCAGCTCTATAGTCGAAATACATTGCATGTAATTTGGACTGGCGCTTTTCACATCGATATACTCGTAAATGTCATTCTCATTTGGTCGCAGCATTGCTCAGCTCACGGTAATAACCGTCCGTGCCTTAGCTGGAATGGATCCTGTCAAATTGTGTTTCAATCGGAGACGTACGACGAATACAATTATAGATGGCATCGTTTTAATCGAGTTATTTCCCATGCCTTGACAAGCAGCAAGACATCGGATTCATTGTATTAGCCGTAACGAGGTTCAGCTGCTCTTTCGTGTAACTGATTCCCGTCATTTGTGATCGCCATCTGGGGGAAATGATCGAATAATTCTATGACGTGAAATAATCATAAAGAAATCCTGTTTCGAATGAGTTACATTGAAATGCAGCCCCTATCTACAAATTGAATGGCATTTACAGAGGGAGAACGAGACAAATTATAGGGGAAAAGCAATCGGTATTGAGTTTAAAAGTGTCCGGGACTCGCCTTTTGGAAGGTCAATGACTCACAGGAATTCTGCTCCGCGTACACAACACACAGTTGTACCAGTACTGACACACCTGCAAATACCGAGCATACCTTCAGTATGCTGACATTTCGTGTGCGCGTAACTAAGAGAAATACAGGTCTGGTCGACATCCATTCGCTGACAAGCGGATGTTTAAAGGACAAGTTCACCTTCATAAACATAAGGATTGATAAAATGCAACAATATTAGTAGAACACATCAGTGATAGTTTGAGGAAAATTGGACAATCGATGCAAAAGTTATGAATTTTTTAAATTTTTGTGTTGGAACCGCTGGATGAGGAGACTACTACAGCTTGTGAGTCATATGCGTACAACAGTATAAAGAAAATGTAAAAGAAAATTCAACATATTTTCACTTTTTTCGCATAATAAAAGAGCACGTGACTTGCCTCTTTCTAAAGGCAGGGGGAATAATATTACCCATAACATTTGTCGGTAACGAGTCAGGGGAATGTGTACTTTTTTCAAAAGATGGAATTTTGTGAAATTCTCTTTATATTTTCCTTATATTGTTGTACGCATGTGACATCGTACACTGCAGTAGTCTTCTCATCCAGCGGTTACTGCACAAAAACTTAAAAAATCATAACTTTTGAACGGATTGTCCAATTTTCCTCAAACTTTCACTGATGTGTTCTACTAATATTGCTACATTCTCTCAATCCTTATGTTTATGAAGGTGAACTTGTCCTTTAAGGGAGCGACGCTTAACTCGTGACTATCACAACTGTACTGCATGAAAATATCAACGGTACCCTAAGGTATAGTCGGTATGGAAAGAGTTAAGGACATTGACACGCTCTCTTCATGCACTACATACGTGGGGGTGGCAATTAAACAGTAGTTGTTGAAATCTTAAGTGATGAATGTAGCCATCGGCGCGTTCGTTACAGGCCGATTTTTTTTTTTTTTTTTTTTTTTTTTTACACCGGAGCACCGCCATTTTCGCAGTTACAGGCCAACAATGAAGGTGCCTAATGTCTACAGTTGCCAGGTTAAAAAGACCTATGCTTTCTTTCCGCACTCTCTCTCTCTCTCTCTCTTCTCTCTCTCTCTCTCTCTCTCTCTCTCTCTCTCGCTCTTTCTCACTCCTATCTCACTCATCATCTATCTCATCTGTCTCACTCCGCCTTGTTCTTTGCCTTCTCGTTTCATGTGTATGACACAGATCTACCTCTGGCCCTTTTATGGGGAGAAAACGCTTCCACGGGGAATGGCGGTGGCGTTTGTACTGCAAATAAGAACTCTTCACAAGGCATCACCTCCTTTGCCTGATTGGTCCCTTTCAGAAGATAAAAAAGAATATTGTGTAATAACGTGTATATGCATAGATACTTTTATATAGTTATAATGCCTATATACTCTCTAAAAAAAAATCGAGTGAAAATATTCACTCTTAAAAGAGTGAATACAAAAAAGAGTGAATTTAGAGTGAAATTGGAGTGAATTATGAGTGAAAATGTTCTTTTTCACTCATTTTGGAGTGACCTCAAGGATCACTCGAAGATTTTGGAGTGATCCCAGAGGTCACTCCAAAACGAGTGAAAACGAACATTTTCACTCAAAATTCACTCCAATTTCACTCTAAATTCACTCTTTTTTGTATTCACTCTTTTAAGAGTGAATATTTTCACTCGATTTTTCTTAGAGAGTAGGCCTATTATACTTTTTATTCATAGGTCTGCTCAAATGCGCACCCAGTTGTCATTCACAGAGAATTATTCATTTGTTGTTTTTTATCAATATAATGATCCTGATCAGGGGAAAGGTAGACGAAATTATTTTAGCGTTGTTTTCTTTGTTACTCATTCTCCCCAACCCAGCCCTTCTCTTCCTTTGGTCATGAAGATACCCAAGATATTGCTCAAACTGTTTTGAATTTTGTCCTTGTTGTTAATTTAAGTAGTTATCTTCAAAAGCAGCAGCAGCAGAAAAAGAAGAAGAAGAAAGATTGAACTTGAAATATTTGAGAGTGTCTTTAAACATTAATCAAAATCTTCATTGATCTCAACAAATTTGATGCCCATCACTCTACAGCATACGTCCGAGGCTGCACTGATACGTGCTGTGATATATGCATATCAAATACGATGCATATGTTCATGCACAACCTTTCCGTGATAGTATGTCTCTTGTCTCGAATCCTTGTGTGGATCACTTTTTATCTGGGCAGCTGCCATTTCGTCAAACGCTTCTGCGATCGCATTATTTCGAGAACGAGCCAGACGACGTTCATACACCGTTAAGCTCAGACCGAATGCCACTCAACTCTTGAGATTAAAGCGCGCGACTTCTGCGGCGGACTTTCAACGGTTTGGATCATGGACGACCAGTGTTGTTGGGGAAGGAGTTTTCCGCTCGGACAATTCTAGATTCCACACATTACTGGTAGTCACCGCAGCTCTCTCGGCAAGCAACAAAGTGTCACTTAAGAGCCGAGCTGTCTACTCCTCCAACGTGCCCTAATGCCCTCGTACATGCGCAGTAGACAAATCATATTTGTGACCTTTTTTTATGGGGCCCTTTTTAGATGCGACGACATTCTTATTCCTCTTTATTTGATGACTATGCATCTCGAGGGATTTGTTGGAGGAAGCATTAAATGAACAATGCTTGTCCTGAGATGGATGCTAGAATAGATTTGGCTCGCACCCTGCATTAACGGGGGTCACCGCGCCAAAAGGCAAGATGACTGCTAACTGTGTTGGAATATACCACTTTTCATGAAATGCCGTCAACAATTTTCCTGTTCTACTCTAACACGAATGTTCGCTCTTTGTATACTATGGATGTACAAACGAATTTATCCACCGTTTTCTGTATAACATTAATTTATTTTGTTCTATTTTGGTGACAAAATGTTTAATTTCTAAAGCAGGCACTTGCTATTGGACATTCGGAAGTCGTACGTTGGCTGTTGATAACGTCACAACGTGAACTTGTCGTATATCTTTATGGGGCATATCCCATGGTGCACTGCACTTGGGTCTTTTTATGTAACGTAGTTGCCGCTATTAAATCACCTTCTCGTGTTCTTGAAAAATGTCGCAGACGGCTCAATGCCTGGAAAGGACATAAAGACCTATTCTTTAACTCTGGGAAACGGGAAGGTCATTTACAGGAGAAATGTCCATTTGAGAAATCACCTCTTACATTATGTCATTCTGCTCCCTTCTAAGATTGTCTGCGTCCGTAATGTATATTATTACGACTGCAGAATTCAGTCGTTTGCCCCACTTCGCATACCTTATATATGTTTGATTACAATTGGCATGGACATCACGTTTTACTGCAGATACATCTTCCATGCAAAAAGGGAGGGGGAAACTTTTGACCCCTTCAACGATGGATGTTAGATTGATGGAGCCCGGGTTTTACGAATATTCAACGTTCAAGTCAACTTCTCAGAAATATGAAATCCAGGTTTGTTTGAACATGACGTGAAAGCATTATGAATAAAGACTAGACCAGTATGGAGTGCTCTGGAAGATAGTAGAATAGTAACAAAAAAAAATATGCAATTGAAATAGGAATTCTGATGCATGAAGTAAAGATAATAAAATTGACTATTCGATGGGTAGAAATATGAATGATTGAATGTATACATGTACAGTCAATCGAATGAAAATGAATTATATTTTGCCAGTTAATTAACTTTACACTAATCAAACACGCAAAAAACACCTTTCTACACATTTGAGTTGATAATAAGCAGAGTGGTGTGGTGTTTACTATCTGATCTCGTTTATCTGAGATAATCATTTTTGGCTCGATTAAATTCAGTCGATTCGTCATCATCACCATCTCAAGAACACTTCTTCCACCGAACCAAGTAACCTTTCCATCCATTCACCATCCAAACTATCACTCAAACATTTTAAGGTGATGAGGTCACAATGGTCTTACCCCGGATTCGGAGAGCGCACCGGGGAGCCCCTGAAAGACCTCGTCGTACGTCATGTATTCGGGGATCCCGTGCAGGTCCTCTGCTCTCGGTTCCTCCGAAATCGACGATTTCTGCGTATCGGACAGCGACGGTTTCGGGAACGACCTCTTGGGCGACATGCGGCCCGCTATCGCCCGCTGGTGGGCGCCTTCCTTCTGTTTCCGCAACGACTCCAGTCGAAACATGGTGGTGGTGGAGGTGGTGGCGGTGGTAGTGGTAGTGGTAGTGGTGGTAGTTGTGGTGATGGAGATGGGGGTGGAGGTGAATATTCCCGAAACGGATGGTCCGTTTCCAAGGTGACAGGATCGGGTTCGATGATCATCCAAACGTGGTGATATATGCCAGAATCCGCGCTATATAAATCCTTTCGTATTCCACACAGTGTATGTTTGGTCTGCTATGTCCTTTCACCCTATGAAGACGTACCATACCTCTTCAGCATTTGGATCCATACTTCACCATCGCAATGTAGAGAATAACGCTTTCTGAAGCCAATACTGTCCTCCGAAGAAGTCCTTGAAGTCAGTTAAAGACTCGCATGAAATGAAGCAATATCGAGATACATTTTGTTTGTATCTAAACTGAAAGTCCAACAATACCAGACAATAATATACGTATTGAATCAACCTTAAAAGACGATTGCACCAGGTATGTAGACCTATATGAATGCCGGATGTGGAATTCCATGTACCCGTGGAGGGAGCGTACTGGTTGAAAGAAAAGAAAAACGAACAATATTTGCAGAGGCACAGCAGCTCCTTTCGAGGGCGATGTCGGATCGAATAGTTGACGAACACGTCAAAGGATGCACGACCAAGAGGGGGGCCACGCGGTCATAAACTTGAATTTAATCACTGGCCTGATACAATGGAGTTTGATGGCCGAAAAGCTCGCCTATGTACAGCCAACTCTTCGTGGTAAATTCCTGAGTCACGCAGAGTGAACAAGACACGAACTAGTGGCGCCCTGCACGAACTTGGCAGACCCCGTGATCACATTGAAACCAGGTGCAGAATGCAGGCCGCGCTCCAGAGGTTCCCCCCTCGTCGATCGGGGCTTACCCGTAACGGTCCCGGTTGCTCTGCAGCAATGTTTGCTTGATATGTTGCCTTAAAGTGTGCCAAATACTCGCGACGGCAAAACGGTGCAGTAGCCTAAATTCACCCTGTGAATCAACATACGTAGATATCACTTACGATACTCCACAGAGTACACTCCAATCAATTGTGCATATAGAAAAGACACGTTTTACAAAATATTTTCCCTTTTCCTTCTTCGACTTATCCTGCATGAGTTAGAATTTAGCGCAGAAAGTTTTTCGACGTAGAAATGAATCCTTTCTCCCGGAATATTCACCGACTGTTGCTTCTCAAACGTGACATGTCGACGGGATGGTTTGAGTTGAGGGATTGCTCACGTCCAACTAATGACACCAATTATCCTGGAGATAGGAGGGAACAACTGTGACTGAACTGGAGGAGAGTGGATAAAACGAGACAAGAGAGCGGGAGTACGATGCGGGGAAAAAAACCCTCCCACATTCAGATTGGACGAAGAATAAACGTGAGATGGTTGGTGTACATGGATTCATAACAGTCTCGCAATGTCTAAAGCAGCGAGGGTGCGTTTGCGAGTATGTGCGAGTGTGGTGTATGTTTACATCTATACGCATGCATTGTGCGTTTTCGTGTGTGTGTGTGTGTATGAACGTAGGCGTATTTGCTGATATGTGAGTGTATTAAAATGTGGGAGGGAAATGTGCAAATTCGTACTGTGAGTTTCTTGAAAGCATGTCGTGTGCCACGTGCGTGTACGTCATGCGGCTGCGTACGTATTTTGTGTTTGTGCGCTGTTTTTCATATTGAATTTATTGGCAAGTCATAGCGAGTGGATGTTTGACGTAAAGAATACAATCAGTAACTGATGATCTGAAGCCATGTGATAATTGCAGTCAAACGCAATTATGGAATAATGTGAGAAATCGGTCCCGACCTGAACGTACGCGGTGTTTCATGTTTGAAGTGTATTATGCGAAAGAAATCGTGACATTTAAAAGCTATCATTATAAAGTATGTTGTCTAGATCATAATGTATATCATAATGATCATAATGAAGGCCTAAGATTGAATAAAGGGAGTAAAATCACACTCCACTTCTTTCGCATATACACATAATTAACATAATAATTATCATGCTCTTACTTATTGATTTGCTGATTTAATTATTTTTAGCCTGCTTTTGCACATTTTTAATTACAAGATGCATCTTATTTACAGGTCAATAAGATGAGGTGCTGGTCTTTCGTAAAGGCTCCAACAGATTTTGTTTTCCACTGACAATAAGAGCAAATTTGATAGCAAACTGTCATTTAGAGACATTGACTTTTCTCTCGATAATACAGAAGAAAACATGAAAAAAAATGAAGAAAAAATAGAAAAAGAAAAATGAATTCTCTGCAATGCGGAATATCAGATTGAAGTCAACCGTTATGCTCTAAGACGCGTCTACGCATCGTTGGCGGTTGACACGTTTATGACTAGCGAGGCCACGGAAAAAAAGGAAAGACCCGTCATTATGTGTTGAGACAAATTCTTCGCGTACGCCGTGCGTTAAAATCGTCCGGCAATCCGTGCTATATACAGAGCCAATATGATGAGCTATACGAGGAAGGCGTTTTCTCATTGTAGAGAAGAAGTGGGACAAGGACGCTGCATATTTCTCCACATGCTCATTCTTGGTTTGGACAATGCACAAGTGGAATGCAATTTTGACATTTCAATATTCATTGCGTCTTCCCCTCTTCTCATACCTTCTTCTTTTTTATATATTTCTTTTTCTTTTTCTTTTGTGACTGCTTCTTTGTCGTCGCTTTCATTTTGTTCTCTTTATTTCAATGGTTTTGTAATTTTGGTTACTTTGTGCTTAGAATATGTCTGTAGAAACATGTTTATCCTCTTCTCTCTCCTTTTTCTTCCCATTCTCTTGCCTCTCTTTCTGTACTCTTTTTTGATTCCCTGTTAAACAATACCAAGGAATTATACCATGGATGGAAAATTAAGTTGACACGTTAGAATCTTGCACTGCAAGCAAGCTTCATTTCAGTTTAAACACGAATCCGTTTATATTATAATGTTGTTTTATTTTTGTTTTTTATATCAGTAGTGGCCGGGACAAAGCGTTTTCAAAATTGGCCCCATTTTTTACAACAACAACAACAACAACAACAACAACAACAACAACAGCAACAGCGACAACAGCAACAACAAAAACAAAAACAGCAACAACAACAAAAACACCATCATCATCATCAACAACAACAGTTTAGATATTAAATTTCAATATCTGACATTTATATTGAAGAATCAGTCAGCACAACGTGAGGATATGATAATGGGATCCTATTAAAATGCTCGATATCAGCACTTCTCATCAAAGATTGTTGTTGTTGCCGTTGTTGCTGCAGTTCTTGTTTTTGTTGTTGTTGTTGTTGTTGTTGTTGTGGTTGTTTGAGGAAAAATTTGGAGGGGGCTTCGATTACGTTTGTTTTTATCTTATTCACTTAAGCCTTGCTTCTTGCTTTTACTTGACATTGTCTTATATCACGTATACCATGCATGGTTATATCATGTCGATGTTTCATAAACTGGTCATTTTGAAAGTTAAATTATTCCGCTGCAGATGCCTATAACTACTCCTTTAACGATTATTTCCTCTGACAATAGTATCAGACCTGGACGACTCTGGACTTCGCCTCTCCTCGCTGTTGTATGGTTTCACTTCGGATGGCATCCCAGTTATTTAAAGGAGTTTTGCGCTTTGTGTTTATTTTTCAAAAATAAATAAGTCACGTTTTCCAGCTGCCTTTTGTCATTGGGTATGAATTATTCCATGACCATAAACTGACCATTTCCATTTAATTCGGGTTGGTTGCTGTCTCTCTCTCTCACTCTCCCTCTTTCTTTCTATCTCTTTCTCTCTTTATATATGCATACTGATTATGAATGTAATATAATACACTCGTCTCTCTTTTTGCTCTCTATCTATCTGACTATCTATCTATCTATCTATCCACCAATCTATCGCTATTTTGTTCCACTGTTCCCCTTCTGGAAGTAATCTATATACCTTTCCAATATTAACAAGATGTGTTCTTTTTGTGTGTGAACAAAAGATTAATAATGGAATATGTACGCAAGATCCACACTAGCGATGGTAATCCGCTGAGAAATTTGCAATACC